>NC_135498.1:11623157-11628912 GCF_052857255.1 Amblyomma americanum | reverse complement strand
CTCTTCTTTTTCGGCGGCGCCCTTCCAGCTCCTCCTCGTCCCCGAAAGGCGGAACTCCTGGCATCAGCAGCAGGAGCAGCAGCTCTGCCGAGCGTGGCGGCGGCGCGCGGCTGTCGGGTCGCCGGGGCTGCGTGCGTGGCCGGCTGGCGCGACGCGCGAGACTCCGTTCCCACGCTCGATGCCAGCAGCAGGCTGCGCCTTGCCCGTCCCCTTCCCGTTCACCCCCACCCGTGCTGCCACTGCCTCCTCGGCCCGCGTGTGTGCTGAGAAAAGGGGGTACGAGTAATAGGAGTCGGGCCGGCAAGGGGGGGGGGGGGGGGGGGGGACACACACGCTCGCCGGAGAGAGGAGAGAGAGCCGGCGGCTCCAGCCTACCTGCGCGCCGCATTCCGTTACCGCCGGCGCTCGGTGCTCGCGGCTTGCGCCCCCCCCTGCGCAATAACACCCTCGCCGCCGCTGCCGCGGGAGTGAGTTTGTCACCGCCGTACTCGGCTGAGCGGTCGCAGTGTTGTGGTGCGCTCGCTCCGCGCTGGATCTCAAAGTGACGAGCAGCAGCAGCGTCAGAATGGTGGCCTCTCCACCGCCGCCGCTCTTGTCAGCTGTGTCGCAACAGCAGCGCTACGGACTGCCACCACCGGCGCCGGCGTCGCCCTTGCATCCGGCGCCTCCTTCGACGACGGCTCCTCCGAGCATGGCCACCACCAACGTGCAGTCGGCCGGCGTTGCAGAGCGACCCACGCCGTCCAGAGCGAGCGAAATACGGCGGGTGAGTCGGAGAGGAGAGACCCACTTTGCGTTGCGGCGCCCCCGCCGCCGGCGATGACGGTGGTCGAGAGGTGTGCGCGTGTGAGGAGCGCGCGCGCGCGAGTTGCGCCGCCCCGCCCCCTCAGTCGCCGTGACGCGGCCCGTCAGCTGATGACGGACACCGATCGATCTCGGCGCTCAGCTGGCACACGCGCCGCGCTCCTCCCGCGCTTTTCCTCGCATCGTTTTCTCCGGCGCGCTCCTAGCCTCTCGCCTCCGTCGAGCCGTGCTCGTGATTACGCACCTACGCGGGCCGTGGCGTCCTGTGATCGTGCCAGGCCGCGCCGTGCGCTGGCGAAATGAAAGTGACCTTACCGATGTCGCGCGTCTGTTCTTTCACCGTCGCTGATTTCATTTGAACCATTTTCCTGCTGGTAATCGACGCGTTTTTGATTGCGAAAAGTTGCCCAGCTTTCCTCGTGATGACAATTTCGGAGATGCCGAGGCCGTGGTCAGCTTTGGTAATCGCTGGCACTGCACCCATCTCGCGCAAATCGTAAACTCGACCTGTCTTGCCTGAAAATCGATTTGCCACCATGGTCTTAAATATGGTGTGCATGTCTGCGGTGTTGGTTGTTGGTGCGATTTGTGTACAAAGAATTAGGCGAGTTGCCGATCGTCCTACTTGGTGTTTCAGCTCGACAGTAGACAATGGACGGAGCTAAGAAGGCAGATCCGGACTTTCTCCATAATCTTTGTCAAAACGGGTACCTTCCACAATGCTCAGTGTCTGTATCACTTTTTGTCCGTATGAATGCTGCTGCCTGCGTGATAACATTTGATTTACGAAGCGCAAGTCAGTGCTAAGAGAAGGCCGAACGCTCCATATAATAGTGTGACGCAGTCCTAGCGTTTGTTTCGAAGTAACTGGACTTGTGCTTCCTGTACGCTTCTCGGAAAAGGTCTTTTTTCTTGGGATGTGTCTGGCTGGTTCTGGGACACAAACCCGGGCCCATTTACGGCGCTAGCTGTTAATGATGATGATGATGATGTCCTCAGGCTTAATGGCACATACCCACGGCGGGGGATTGGCCAGGGTGCATTAATGCGCAGCCAAAGCATGTTCGCCGTTGTCGTCGAAAGCGTCCATGCAGCCGAAGTGACCGCATGCAAGCTTGCACTGATTTTACGCATTACCAGTTTGCGCATCGCGCCCGAATTTCTTTTCTATAGCTGCTTTGCGTGCAAAATGGCTGCATTACGCATTCACAGTGTCGTTTTATTTTTCCATTTCTCACTATGAACGACAGAGGAGGCGACCGCCAACCTCCCCCCCCCCCCCCCCCCCCATACAGGAAATTTTATGTAAGGAAATCATTCTGAGCCCCATTTTGTCAACGTAAAAGTCCTGGAATAGTATGGTTCAAATAGGACTCGCCTCTACCGCCCCCCTCCAGCAGCGATCAGGGAGCGAATTTATAGGGGGGCGGTCGCGCTCTCCCTCAAGCGAGAAATTCGGCGTAGAAAAAAACCATGCTGAACCCCACTTTGTCAAAGGCAAATGCCCCTCTCCCCCCGCCTCCCCCCCACCAAAAAAAAAGAAAAAAGAAAGATGGTTCGAAGTGCTGAATAGTGTTCCTATATATGCTCCCAACACTACTGCTGAATGGCACTTTGCGCCACCTATCGCTCGCAGTGAGAACTACCACATCGCGGGTGATTCGAAGCTTGCACAGGCTCTCACTGAGTCACTGCATTCCGGCGCTGCATTTATAAATTACTTCCCAGCATTGCCCCCATTCAGAAGGAGCGTCCTTCATTCGAGTCCTTCTCTCCTGCATGCGTGGCTCTTTCCAGCGGAAGATAGACGCAGTCTATGGAGTTGTAACGCTACTTGGGAATCTGCCGAATGCGCGTCCGCCGAACATTGTTCGAACCGTTTTATGCCGATTAGCAAAGTGCGTATTCCAGCTTGTCGTAAGCTTCCAAAAGCCAGAGACTATGTTGTGAACGTACTAATGGAGTGTCCATACACTGCAGGTAGCGTGGAAAATTCTTGGGGTTGCTTCCCCTTTCTAGAGGCTGTTGTTGCCAGGCGTTCATTCACAGCGACGGGTATGATAGTACCTCGTAGCTAGAGTCGTCGAATGGAACAGTCGTCGAATAGAACTATGGCGTGCCTTATTCGGACTCAGTGCCAATTCGCGAGCAAATCGAGAACTTGAAAGCATATTTGATTCGTTTCTAATAATCTTGACATGAATTATTTGATTATTTTTGACTGGGCATCGCCTGGTTAACCTCCCTGCCTTTCCGTCCTTCTGTTTCTCTCTCTCTCTAGAGAACATTCGCACACCCCCGTTTTTGGTACGCTTGATGTTGACGGGACCAAAGTAATCGGTTCGAATAAACCGGGCGTTCAAATTAAGCGAGTTTCCCCGCTATATTATGCGGCCCTCGTTCTTAGCACCTTGGCTCTATATAGTGACGGGGCTAAAGTCGCGCTTATAAGTGTGCCCACTCCGAGGGAAACCCATTTCTACCTTGGGGACCGACGCAATCGCACGGAGAATTCACGCTGCAGGTGCGAATGAGTGAGTTCCGCTCCTGTCAGCGCGTGGAATACTAGCAAACGTTTGAGAGGGATCGCTGTTTGTTTTTCAGCTGTTCGCCTGACACGACCTTCGCGTGCTGAGAAATACGGCAGCTCGGGTGACAGCGTGCGCACATAGCAACGCGAGAGGCGCGCATCTGGAGCGGCCACGTGACAGCAGCGTGCTGCGCGAATGTCGTGCACGAAACGAGACCAGCTGCGCGAGCGCGCCCTGAGCGCAGCAGGTTGCAAGCTACGTGGACGGAGCAGCACAACAGAGGCTCATGCATCACCGACACTCCGGGTCGCAACCGGTCAGAACCGGACTGTTAATGAGCAAGGTCCGAGCCGCGACCCGGCGACAGCTTGAGCGATGACGCCCCTCTGGGGAAACCTGCTGGACCGGGAATATACGATGTGCACCGCGCACAGCTCAGATGTATGCGTCATAGACCGACCGAGTATCGAAGCTTCCTGGGTGTGTGCGTGTATACGGAACGTGGCAGGGATTTTGGAGCCAGCACTGCGCATGCGCGCGTGGGTCGGGCGCAGCTGCACGCGGCAGTGGATGAGCAGATGTGCGCGCCTCTATGGTGCTGCCATTGGCTCCGAGCACGAATTCAGGGGTTTCGCATTTCGATGAAGTGGAAACGCAGTCAGTGATCTTAATAATGGCTAACGCTTGGAGGGAGCAGTTGAGTGCGTGCGTGCAGGCGCATGCGGGCTGGGAGGGAGGTTAATTGCACGATGGAGTTCGAGCGCTCTAGATAGGTCTGTGGACGACTGTACAAGCAGTGAGAAGTGTGTTCTGTACGACAATCAAACACTTCTACCCTGTTTTTCACATTCAGTTACTTCAATTAAACTTTTCCTGCATAGTTCTTCCTGTCCTGAACATTCTCGCGAATTTTGGTAGCCATATGTCGTTTCATTCTCGAGCAAATACGTTTTAAACTTTGTCATTTTCGTGACCTCAATTCAGGCGATTACTGCGGGAAAAACTGAATTTATGACGTCACAAACATTATCCCCAAGTTGATTTTCATACTTCGCTTTCTGAAAAATGAACCGAAATATTTAAGCTCGTGTTTTGTCATTTCAGACGTTTCACGAACGGAGCCATCGTTTGAAGTCTCTATTTTGAATATTCGGCACGCGTACGCGAATTTTTCGGATCTTGGCAACGTCATCGCTACGTCAAGAACATTGTTTACGACTGTGAACCTCAGGCCACGCAGCCGAGTTGCGGTTTTGGGTCGCCGTTTTCACCTCTTTCTTCTTTGCTCGGTATTTTGAAAAATAACAGAAAAAAGTGGTAACCAAGAAAGGCACGTAAACTGAAAACATCAGAAAAAAAATCCTGAGATGCCCTTTAACCCCGTAACCAGTCGGTAAGTTTCTGCTGAAGGACTCGTAAGAAAAATGTGTTTTGTAGAGAAAACACTAATAAACTTATTTTCACTCAGAACAGGGCAAAGTGTTCCCCTGGCCTGGTGCTCGGCTTATCTGGGGGTGAAATGCTTGGAAATGATTCTTTGACCACACCTTGAGAAGACGAAAAACACCTTGTCGCACGGTGCTCTTTGGCCATAGGCCACCTTCCGCCACAAAAATCTACAATAATCATAATCAGAACAGGGCAAAGTAAGATGTGTAAGTCGTACCCAAAGTCGACATTTCGAGCTGTTTATTTTTATGATGAAGTCAGCCGCATATTTTTGTTCGACGCGTGGCGGGCGCGTGACACGCGTGTTTTTACGCAGCAGGTGGTTTTGTTAATTGCGGCGGATAACAAGCCTGCACAGTCATGAGGACCGCGAAATATCTAAAAAAAATAAAATAAAAAGGCAACTAAAATCAAAAGCAGATTTGGCAAAATCCGTCGATGAGCAGCTGCGTTTCAAATGCGCGCCGTTTGTAGACCGCCATACATATATACACAGCTTCACCGCCGCGATATGACCCTTAAGCATGCAGGCCTTCGCAATAAGTGTCAGATTGTGCTCTGGTCCGTGCACGAGTATTCCGAGTTGCCTGCAGCAGCGCGCGTTCGAGTCATTGTCGTCCGGGCGGAAAACTGCTGCAATGAACCGAAGATATATGGAGCAACGCATTTCCCCCTCTGCTTACATCAGCCTCATTTATTTCTTTCGAGTTTCAGAGCGCGTGTGTCGCCCTAATGAACGTACTTAGACATAGCGCAGAAATTGTGTTTCTGTGTTGTTATTCGTCTCGCTGCATCGACCAATGGGCCGGACGTTCACACGTGGCTAGCTCCTAGCAGGCCGCTGTGTGCGGCTCTAAGCCTTCCTTCAAAAAAGTTGTTAATAACGGTGGTGGTGGTAGTGGTTTTATTAAAAATAATAGTAAAAAGGAAGGAAAAGATTTTTGCTAGCCCCGGCATCTGCCATCGATACT